>NC_057810.1:371417648-371457824 GCF_018294505.1 Triticum aestivum | reverse complement strand
CTGCAGAACCCAAGGGAAAGAAAAGGCTAGGTGGCAAATGGTAAAACCAATGTTGGGCATTGCTGGAGAAGCTTTACTTAAGGCGAACTGTCAAGGGGTTCCCATTATAGCCCAACCGTGTAAGGAACGCAAAGTCCGGGAACATAACACCGATATGACGGAAACTAGGGCGGCAAGAGTGGAACAAAACACCAGGCATAAGGCCGAGCCTTCCACCCTTTACCAAGTATATAGATGCATTAATTAAATAAGATATATTGTGATATCCCAACAAGTAAACATGTTCCAACAAGGAACAACATCTCCATGTTCCAACAAGGAACAAACTTCAATCTTCACCTGCAACTAACAATGCTATAAGAGGGGCTGAGCAAAGCGGTAACATAGCCAAACAACGGTTTGCTAGGACAAGGTGGGTTAGAGGCTTGACATGGCAATTTGGGAGGCTGACAAGCAAATGGTAGGCATCGTAGCATTGGCATAGCAAGAGCGAGCAAACTAGCATAGCAAAGATAGTAGTGATTTCGAGGGTATGATCATCTTGCCTGAGATCCCGCAAGGAAGAAGAACGAATCCAAGAAGAAGACAAACGACCATAGACGAACGAATCCTCACAACTCCGGAACGAAACCGAAGCTAACGTGAGAAGCAACCCGGAAAGAAACAAACAACATAGTAAACACACAAGCATAAACAAGTCATGATGCACAAACAAGTATGATGCATGTCTGGTTTAATGAGGCATGGCATGGCAAAGTGCAACAAACAATACTACAAGTTAAGTGGAGCTCAATATGCAACGAGGTGCATGTTGACGGAACACCACATCAATTATTTAGTTATCTCTCGTTTAAGCTACCCAACAATATTAACTGTTGTTAAACATGGCAAGAGGTGAAGCATAATATAAACTATACCATCTAAACAATTTAAATGGGGCCGGATATAAAAACAACAAATCCGGTAAATCCCCATATGCATTTAGCAATTTAATGCAACAACAAGTTTAAACATTTTAAATGTTGTTATCATGATGCGGATGACATATACAAGTTTTATGCATTTTTTTATGAAAATGTTGACATGAGCATGTTATGAAGCATTTGGTCACCATGGCGGAACAAAAAGGGTGCCACGGCGACGAATCCGAAAATGATGCCACGGCAACATTCCGGTCCCGGTAACTCATGGAGGTACCGGTGCAAAAGGAGGCGTGCGGATGTGCGGAACATGCTAGAGATGGTGGGGTGATCCCAGATACCGGGTTCCCACGTGTCGGTGGCATGGCAAACGAGAAGGAATGCGCAAGCGACAATTTCGGACACGGTGCAAACATAGGGTGCATCTCATACAACACATGCATTCGGTCCACGGACGGCGTCTCGGGGTTATACCTTCGAAGCGTGCGTTTTCGGAGCGGTTCGAGTCGTCGAGGGAAGTAGTTGTTCACGGCGACGGTAGAGGTACTCGCGATCTTGGCAACGGTAGTCGTACATGTCCGGAGAGGAACTTGTCGCATCCACGGTATTCGGGCGTAGTGGAAGTAGTTGTTCAATTGTTGTCGTGGGAAGTAGTCGTACACGGCGTCGGTAGTGGTACACGGGTCTTCGGGCGACGGTAGATGGTACACAGGTAGTAGAGGAACTTGAAGCATCCGAGGTCTTCGGGTTCGTAGTTGTACTTGGCGTTCGGAGTCCGGGTCTTGCCGGTGGTGTACTTGGTGCTCGAGGTTCTGATCCGGGGGTGCATGCGTCCACGGTGACACTACATGGTGCGCAGAGGCGACAACTTGGGCGGTGCTGGGCATCGGGAACAGGAGCATGCTCGCTCGGGCATGGAGCTGGTCGCGGTCAGCGCGCGAGGCGCGCATGCAAGTGGATCGAGCAGGCAGCAACGCTGCTCGTCCTCCTGGGTCAAGGCCGAGGCGAAGCTGATGGCCTCGCAGGCCATGGCAGGCAGAGCACGGCGAGGGTGGTGGTGGACACGGACCGGCTCGATCCGGCCAGATCCGAGGCCAGGGAGGCTGCGGGCTCCGACGAACTCCGGACAAACGGAGGGAACGAGCGGCGCGGGGCTCCTGCTGGGCACAGAGGACGACGATCGCAGGCGCAGGTGCTCGAGGAGCTCCTCTCCTCGAGCGCTCGGGCGACGGGGACTGATGGCGCCGGTGGAGATGCAGGCAGGCAGGCAGCGCAGCTGCACAGGGCTCCGGCGACGCGGAGGCTGGGCACGGGACTCGGCGAGGGACTTGCAGAGGAGGTCGAGGCAGGTACCGAGGCGCGGCAGGGGAGGACCCTGGCGAGGCACAGCCAGATCCGACGGCGGCGGCTCCGGTGGCTGGCTGGTGGCGCGGAGGCGACGAGGAGGAGGCCGCAGGTGAGGGAGGAGGCGGCTCTGGTCGGTGGGTCGAGGGACTTGGCCGGCGGCGCGGCTCGTAGCAGATCGGGCGCGAGGAAGGTCGGAGGAGCCCGAGGCGAACGACAGAGGGGCGCGAAGGGGCGGCGCTCGGCGCGAGGGTGCAGCAGCTGCTGCTGTCGGCGGCGAGGTCGAGGAGGGGCACGTGGCCGCCGGAGTTGAGGACGCGGGGCCGCGTCGGGCACGCAGGGCGAGGAGGAAGACAGGGTGCGGGGGCGGCGTCTCCCTGGTTCGGCGCGACGAGGAAGAAAAGAGGAGGGGGATCGAGGGAGAGAGATGAGTGCAGCGGCCAGAGGAAGAGATGGGGATCGATGGGAGGGAGAGTGGTTCGGGCTAGGGTTCGGTCGGTGGGGTGCCGGCTGGGCTGCAGATGGGGCTTGGAGGCTGGGCCTTGGGCCGGCTTAGGTTGGCCGGGCCTAAGAGGCCGGCTGGGCTGCAAGTCTCTCTTCTCCCTCTCTAAAGAAAATAAAAACAAAACAGAGATAGGAAAGAAAAGAAAGAGGGGTTAGGGGAAGAAGTAGGACATGGGGATAATTTTTCCGGACTCGCAAAAATGAGTTTGTTCCGAGAAAAATAGAAAGGCCACGATTGAAAGATTTAAATTCAAACTCATTTGAAATTCAAATGGGTTTGAACTAGGACTTGATATAAGGAAGGTCCAAAAATGTTTGGATTTTTGGTGGAGCTCCGGAAAATGATGAAATAATTTATGGGCAGAGTTGGAGATCAAGAATTAAGATAATAAAGGCATTGGGATATTTTGCAAGTGTGTTAAGGTGATTCCAAAACTGGAATATTTTATTATAGCTCCCTAATAACGGGAGGGTATGTTATAAAGAGAAGTCACCATGTGAGTTCCCTCGGTTTAAATGGATCGAAAAATCCATACAATTTATTTAGTTGAGGTTTTAAAAATTAAATGGCATGATGGCATGATGACATGATGCAATGCAAAAATAAAAGAGCAAGCACAAAAGAAACACATGGCAAAACTCGGAATAGCTGGAAGTCTTCTGAAGCATCGGTCTTGGGGCGTTACAACACTCCACCACTACAAGAGGATCTCGTCCCGAGATCTAGGATGGCACCGGAGAGAAATGGAAGAGGAAGAGAAGAGGTAAAACTAAGTTGCTTCTTTGACCAATGAGTGAAACCAAAGAACCTTGAGAGGTTGAACAAATTGAAAGAAAGAATACAAAGGAGATGAACGAGATTGCAAACAATCCGTTAGAAAGAGGAACAAGGAACATTACGAGAACTTGAAGGTTGCAAAGACATGAATCAAGAGTTTAATGGACAAGATAGAATTCGAAACCACTCTGGTTAAAACAAGATGAGAGGGGAAGAATTCGGGCAGTACTCCGGTTGAACATGGAAGGAATAGAACATGAACTTGAGAAGATGGGATGTTACTTGATGAAATCAACAACACACTGCCTCCGGAACTATTGAAAGAATGACACAATGGGTAAGAAGGATTTCAGACAGCTCTCTAGTTGAGGAAGGAGGGAAAACTTGATAAGATTAGAGAACTCGAATGAAAACACGACACTCTGGTTAAATGGATAAGCAAGAAAAGAACACGATCCTCACGAATCGAGATGGTGAGTGAAAAGAGCAACGTCACAATGCCTCCGAAAGAAATAATAGAAGATATATCATTGGAATAACAGAATGGAGAAGAAAATGCCAACTTCTGCCACAAATGAGCTTGGAAAGCATCCTTGCAAAGAAGAATTGAACGGAGTTGTTGGAAAATCAACAACGAAAAGCACAAGCTTGTAGTGGGCTTATGGAAAACATCTCAAAATTATGAGGTGACAACCGGCCACTAACGGAAACAATTGCTTGCTTGAGATCAACGAAGAGATGAAAACTTCTTCCACCAAGATGATAAAGAGATAACTTGGATCATTGGCAAGCACTACAAATAGCAACATTCCCAATGGAAGGCTTTTAGGAGAAATATGACACAAGATAACTCCAACAACGAGGTTGATGGATTTAAAAAATAACTCATTCTTAACAACATGTGAATCATGGAACATGAACTCAAATTATCAAGAATGACATAATACCACCTCCAAAATATGGTAGAAAGAATTGCACTCCGGATTACCATATGAAGAAAGCTTGAGCTCCTTAGGAAAGAATCTCGATGAAAACTTTGAGAAGGGAATTAAATCCTTGATGAACCATCATGTAGAACCTCCATGAAGAACTCCGGTAAACAAAAGGAATGAAAAGAAAGAGAAATTGAAAACACAAGGTGAATCCTTGCAATGATTTAGATGGATCTCCGTGATAATTAGAGCTTGGAACTCCGGGAAAAAGAGAAGATGAAACAAATGAAACCGAGAATTTTAAGGGCCTCCGGAATAAAGAATTAATCACTTGGATGAACAAGAATAAGAATTATGTTATGCTTATCCTTCACCAATTAAATTGACGACAATCAACGGATTTGGCATACTACTTATTCTCGTAGAAAGGATTAAAAGAGATATAGCATAAACTTGAGAAGGTCTTCAACGAACCACCGGTAGGATTGGAACAACAAATGAATTGATATGATGAACAAGGAAGAGAGATCTTGAAAGAACCACCGTAAGAATTGAAAATGATCGAAGTAGGGGTGCATCACCGGTAAGAATTAGCAAATGAACGAAGGTGCTTGAGACAAACTAGATACCTGAGAACAAAGAGATCAAGAACTGATTAGAGGATATTCAATAGATGCACCGGCAAGATAGGAGAATGATAACTGACGGCTGAGAATGAATAAACCTAAATTGATGGACTCCGGATGACAAACTGAGAAGACTCTTGAATATCTCCTGATGGGTGAAAAAGATTCTCATAATCGAAAACAATTATGAGAGGATGGCAACAAGCTAGCAGCATGAATCTTGAAGAGAATAGAGCAAGATTAAAGAGAAACTCTTCTTTGGTCTTCAAATGATGAGAATGACAACGAGAAACACCACCAAGAATTATTGAGGCACATCGGAAGAATCAAAAGCGAAGAGGTTGAGCCAACTATGAAAAGAATTTGAAAGATCTTGGAGAAAAGCATTTGACTAATGATAACTCATTCTTACGTCAAACTTGGAGAAGAATTTAGGATAGCTCTGGGAAAATAGAAGAGTCAGGTAAGATCCTGGGAAAAGACCTGTGGGTTAGGGCCCACTCAAAAGAACACCGTTGAAAAGATTTAAAAGAGATGTTGCACCGGTTGAATTAAATGACTTGAATGAGATACCAATCTCGAAAGAGCTTGAACGAATGCAGAGTGGAAACACGAATCTTCGAGATATCTTGAGCACTCCGGAACAATTTAATAGCGAGAGATGGATGATTAAGAGGTGCACCGGCATAAGAAAAGCATTGGAAAAAAAGGAGTATGCTTAATACCAAAGCTTGAATTAAATCCACCGGAGAAGAAAAGAACGAGGAATGACGAACTTGAAGCTCCATTAGAATCTTCATGAGAATCACCGGATAAGAACATTGATGGAAAAGAATGGAGAAACTTCACAAAAATAAAAGGATACTTGGTAAAGAAATCTTAGTCCTTGAGGAAAAAGGGTGGGCGGGCGGGAAAAAACAAAGGCAACTTGGAGACGGATGAAACAAACACCGTTGAGAAGAAGTGATAAATGATCTTGCAAATGTTGACGTGAACGGATCCACTTGAGGAGAGACACACCGGTTAAAAAAAAGGATTGACAAGACAGACTCGATGATCAAGAAGGATTAGTATTCACATAGGAATATGAGAACACCATTTGGAAAAGGTATGGAATCAACACTTGACATTGAAGCAACTCGAATACCACAACTCAAAACAAAAACAAAGGACTGGCTTGCGAATAAGCCGGAACAAACATATGATAGAGATTTCGTCCGAAGTTTTCATGGTGGGGCCTACACGGGCTCGATCGTACAGCACCATCATGTACAAGGCAGTGCACATGACATACGAAGCGTCCCCGAGTCGGCATAGCCAAGGACTCTTTAAGACACAACGAGACCACTGTAAAACCAACCGTGAATAGGCGGACCACTAGACGTCGAACCCCAATTTCATATCATACATCCGTCAGAAAGATATCCTAAGAGCTACTTGAATTCCCACCTATGAAACTCCCGAAATTTTCCGGTTATGCAATCAGGTGTTGGGGATACAGGGGAAGCATAATATCTCACCCAAAACTAACAAATCCTACATCCAGCTGTATCCATCCTTCAACACATAACCAAGAAACCTTCGGAAATCGTCTACCTCAACCTTCGAAAAGCATCCATTATACAAGTTATGGCAATACTCCCGTACTCACCTCAGTACTGGGTTATCGGGGTTATCTCACCAACAACTGCATAAAAGATATTTTCGATGTCGGCGTACTAAACTCAGGTATTCCAGAACTGCAACGATAAAATTATGACGACAACACCTCAGAGCTCAACTCCCCGGGACACTTCCACTAAACCCCTGACAGGAGGCACCAAGACAATGTTCTCATCATAAAACCATCGGAACGATTCCAAGATACCCGCGTGATCCTAAATTTTTTTTAGTGAAATTTGAGAAGAGAAGAGTCAAAACTCTACGTCAAGATGCCTTACCAGAGCGATGAAGAGACTGGGGAGTAAAAAGAATTCCTAACTCTCCGATATATATAATCCTAAATGACTCAAAATATTTTTCTAGACACAACTCGGCCGCTAAAAACGATCAAGCAGTGGGGCTCCTAAGGTCGGGGAAGGCTCTGATTACCAACTTGTAACGCCCTCGATGCGGCTATATCTCCCACGTGTTGAAGCACGACTTAGAGGCATAACCGCATTGAAAGCAATGTCGCAAGTGAGGTAATCTTCACACAACCCATGTAATACATAAGGGAAAGAGATACATAGTTGGCTTACAATCGCCACTTCACACAATTACATGAATAAAGCATTACATCATCCAGATACAATCAAGGTCCGACTACGGAACCAAAATAAAAGAAGAACCCCAAATGCGACAAAGGTCCCCGATCGACCCCAACTGGGCTCCACTACTGATCAACTAGAACGAAACAACACAAAGGGCAAGATCTTCATCGAGCTCCTCCTTGAGCTTGGTTGCGTCATCTGCACGGTAACATAGCCACCTGCAAACTGGTTTTGGAAGTATCTGTGAGCCACGGGGACTCAGCAATCTCGCACCCGCGAGATCAAGACTATTTAAGCTTATAGGAAGGATGGAGTAATGAGGTGGAGCTGCAGCAAGCGACTAGCATATATGGTGGCTAACATACGCAAAAGAGAGCGAGAAGAGAGGGCAAAGCACGGTCGATAAAAGTATGATCAAGAAGTGATCCTATAGCAACCTACGTCAAGCATAACTCCAACACCGTGTTCACTTCCCGGACTCCGCCGGAAAGAGACCATCACGGTTACACACACGGTTGATGTATTTTAAATAAGGTCAACTTCGGGTTTTCTACAACCGGACGTTAACAAATTCCCATCTGCCCATAACCGCGGGCACGGCTTTCGAAAGATAATACCCTGCAGGGGTGTCCCAACTTAGCCCATGACAAGCTCTCACGGTCAACGAAGGAATAGACCTCCACCCGAGATGTTCCGATCAGACTCGGTATCCCGGTACAACAAGACATTTCGACAGGGTAAAACTAAACCAGCAACACCGCCCGAATGTGCCGACAAATCCCGATAGGAGCTGCACATATCTCTTTCTCAGGGCACACTCAGATGAGCAATCCGTACAACTAAAACCAAACCTCGAGTTTCCCCGAGGGGGCGCTGCACAGGGCTCTAGTTCGGACCAACACTCAGAGGAGCACTGACCTGGGGGGGGGGTTAAAAAAAAGATGACCCTTGAGTCTGCAGAACCCAAGGGAAAGAAAAGGCTAGGTGGCAAATGGTAAAACCAATGTTGGGCATTGCTGGAGAAGCTTTACTTAAGGCGAACTGTCAAGGGGTTCCCATTATAGCCCAACCGTGTAAGGAACGCAAAATCCGGGAACATAACACCGATATGACGGAAACTAGGGCGGCAAGAGTGGAACAAAACACCAGGCATAAGGCCGAGCCTTCCACCCTTTACCAAGTATATAGATGCATTAATTAAATAAGATATATTGTGATATCCCAACAAGTAAACATGTTCCAACAAGGAACAACATCTCCATGTTCCAACAAGGAACAAACTTCAATCTTCACCTGCAACTAACAATGCTATAAGAGGGGCTGAGCAAAGTGGTAACATAGCCAAACAACGGTTTGCTAGGACAAGGTGGGTTAGAGGCTTGACATGGCAATTTGGGAGGCTGACAAGCAAATGGTAGGCATCGTAGCATTGGCATAGTAAGAGCGAGCAAACTAGCATAGCAAAGATAGTAGTGATTTCGAGGGTATGATCATCTTGCCTGAGATCCCGCAAGGAAGAAGAACGAATCCAAGAAGAAGACAAACGGCCGTAGACGAACGAATCCTCACAACTCCGGAACGAAACCGAAGCTAACGTGAGAAGCAACCCGGAAAGAAACAAACAACATAGTAAACACACAAGCATAAACAAGTCATGATGCACAAACAAGTATGATGCATGTCTGGTTTAATGAGGCATGGCATGGCAAAGTGCAACAAACAATACTACAAGTTAAGTGGAGCTCAATATGCAACGAGGTGCATGTTGACGGAACACCACATCAATTATTTAGTTATCTCTCGTTTAAGCTACCCAACAATATTAACTGTTGTTAAACATGGCAAGAGGTGAAGCATAATATAAACTATACCATCTAAACAATTTAAATGGGGCCGGATATAAAAGCAACAAATCCGGTAAATCCCCATATGCATTTAGCAATTTAATGCAACAACAAGTTTAAACATTTTAAATGTTGTTATCATGATGCGGATGACATATACAAGTTTTATGCATTTTTTTATGAAAATGTTGACATGAGCATGTTATGAAGCATTTGGTCACCATGGCGGAACAAAAAGGGTGCCACGGCGACGAATCCAAAAATGATGCCACGGCAACATTCCGGTCCCGGTAACTCATGGAGGTACCGGTGCAAAAGGAGGCGTGCGGATGTGCGGAACATGCTAGAGATGGTGGGGTGATCCCAGATACCGGGTTCCCACGTGTCGGTGGCATGGCAAACGAGAAGGAATGCGCAAGCGACAATTTCGGACACGGTGCAAACATAGGGTGCATCTCATACAACACATGCATTCGGTCCACGGACGGCGTCTCGGGGTTATACCTTCGAAGCGTGCGTTTTCGGAGCGGTTCGAGTCGTCGAGGGAAGTAGTTGTTCACGGCGACGGTAGAGGTACTCGCGATCTTGGCAACGGTAGTCGTACATGTCCGGAGAGGAACTTGTCGCATCCACGGTATTCGGGCGTAGTGGAAGTAGTTGTTCAATTGTTGTCGTGGGAAGTAGTCGTACACGGCGTCGGTAGTGGTACACGGGTCTTCGGGCGACGGTAGATGGTACACAGGTGGTAGAGGAACTTGAAGCATCCGAGGTCTTCGGGTTCGTAGTTGTACTTGGCGTTCGGAGTCCGGGTCTTGCCGGTGGTGTACTTGGTGCTCGAGGTTCTGATCCGGGGGTGCATGCGTCCACGGTGACACTACATGGTGCGCAGAGGCGACAACTTGGGCGGTGCTGGGCATCGGGAACAGGAGCATGCTCGCTCGGGCATGGAGCTGGTCGCGGTCAACGCGCGAGGCGCGCGTGCAGGTGGATCGAGCAGGCAGCAACGATGCTCGTCCTCCTGGGTCAAGGCCGAGGCGAAGCTGATGGCCTCGCAGGCCATGGCAGGCAGAGCACGGCGAGGGTGGTGGTGGACGCGGACCGGCTCGATCCGGCCAGATCCGAGGCCAGGGAGGCTGCGGGCTCCGACGAACTCCGGCCAAACGGAGGGAACGAGCGGCGCGGGGCTCCTGCTGGGCACAGAGGACGACGATCGCAGGCGCGGGTGCTCGAGGAGCTCCTCTCCTCGAGCGCTCGGGCGACGGGGACTGATGGCGCCGGTGGAGATGCAGGCAGGCAGGCAGCGCAGCTGCACAGGGCTCCGGCGACGCGGAGGCTGGGCACGGGACTCGGCGAGGGACTTGCAGAGGAGGTCGAGGCAGGGACCGAGGCGCGGTAGGGGAGGACCCTGGCGAGGCACAGCCAGATCCGGCGGCGGCGGCTCCGGTGGCTGGCTGGTGGCGCGGAGGCGACGAGGAGGAGGCCGCAGGTGAGGGAGGAGGCGGCTCTGGTCGGTGGGTCGAGGGACTTGGCCGGCGGCGCGGCTCGTAGCAGATCGGGCGCGAGGAAGGTCGGAGGAGCCCGAGGCGAACGACAGAGGGGCGCGAAGGGGCGGCGCTCGGCGCGAGGGTGCAGCAGCTGCTGCTGTCGGCGGCGAGGTCGAGGAGGGGCACGTGGCCGCCGGAGTTGAGGATGCGGGGCGGCGTCGGGCACGCAGGGCGAGGAGGAAGATAGGGTGCGGGGGCGGCGTCTCCCTGGTTCGGCGCGACGAGGAAGAAAAGAGGAGGGGGATCGAGGGAGAGAGATGAGTGCGGCGGCCAGAGGAAGAGATGGGGATCGATGGGAGGGAGAGTGGTTCGGGCTAGGGTTCGGTCGGTGGGGTGCCGGCTGGGCTGCAGATGGGCCTTGGAGGCTGGGCCTTGGGCCGGCTTAGGTTGGCCGGGCCTAAGAGGCCGGCTGGGCTGCAAGTCTCTCTTCTCCCTCTCTAAAGAAAATAAAAACAAAACAGAGATAGGAAAGAAAAGAAAGAGGGGTTAGGGGAAGAAGTAGGACATGAGGATAATTTTTCCGGACTCGCAAAAATGAGTTTGTTCCGAGAAAAATAGAAAGGCCACGATTGAAAGATTTAAATTCAAACTCATTTGAAATTCAAATGGGTTTGAACTAGGACTTGATGAAAGGAAGGTCCAAAAATGTTTGGATTTTTGGTGGAGCTCCGGAAAATGATGAAATAATTTATGGGCAGAGTTGGAGATCAAGAATTAAGATAATAAAGGCATTGGGATATTTTGCAAGTGTGTTAAGGTGATTCCAAAACTGGAATATTTTATTATAGCTCCCTAATAACGGGAGGGTATGTTATAAAGAGAAGTCACCATGTGAGTTCCCTCGGTTTAAATGGATCGAAAAATCCATACAATTTATTTAGTTGAGGTTTTAAAAATTAAATGGCATGATGGCATGATGACATGATGCAATGCAAAAATAAAAGAGCAAGCACAAAAGAAACACATGGCAAAACTCGGAATAGCTGGAAGTCTTCTGAAGCATCGGTCTTGGGGCGTTACACACGTATATGATAGTGTCGCTAGCATCCATATGATAAGGAGCCCGGGCTGACATGGCTAGTCGTAAACCCAAAGTGGCACAAACTTACAGGGACAGGCATCCATGACCCAACATCGAACGTGTCGGTCATCAGCTAGTGAATCCAGGCTGTAGCACTGGGATAGCAGGACTCCGGTCAACCAGGCTGTAGCGGGCTAACAGGACTCCGGTATTCATTGCGTGACATTTCCCCGTAGGGACAGACACAGGAATGAAGAAGGACACATGCCGGCCAGCCTAAGTGTTCCGGAGCAGTAGCAAGCTACCATGGCTTAGTGGAAGCACTAGGAGACATTTCCCGGTAAGAGAGGCTACTAAGGATAAACAACTAGATAGTCAGATCCCACACATACCAAGCATTTCAATAACATACACACAATATGCTCGATATGTGCAAATACAACATGGCATCACAACATGACTCTACAACTCAAGTATTTTATTCAATAGGCTCCGAGGAGCGAGATATTACAAACATGGGTCTCATGACCAAACATTCAGAGCATACAAGTCAAAGCACATGCGGAAGCTTAACATGTCTGAGTACAGACAACTACAAATGAAAAAGGCTGAGAAGCCTGACTATCTACCAGATCCTGTCGAGGGCACAAGATCGTAGCTGAGGTAACAAGCTAAACGTCGAAGTCCACGTGGAACTACTAGCGAGACCGAAATCTCTCTGCAAAACCATAAAATAGGCAAACGTGAGTACAAATGTACCCAGCAAGACTTACATCAGAACTATCTACATATGCATCATTATCAACAAAGGGGGGTGGTGGAGTTGAACCACAGCAAGCCAGCTTTGACTCAGTGGCTATCCTAAACTACGACTGCAAGTAACTCTTTTGAGGTGGCGCACACGAGTCCACATATTCACCATATCAATACACCACTATGGATCCGCTCCCGTCTCCCTACGAGAATGCCATCCATAGCACTTACGCTTATCTTGCGCATTTTAAAGTATCCACTTTGACTTGTCTATGAACTGTACAGGCAACCCAGAAGTCCTTTACCGCGGACACGGCTATTCGAATAGATCATATTAACCCTGCAGGGGTGTATTTCTTCACACACGCTCTCGCCACTTACTGCCATGTACACCTCGTGTATCTCGTCTACCTTCAAGCGGAAGCCTAGCGAGGGAGTCGGCCACGACCTGACTAACCAAACAAGTCTCTCGTCCAGGTTTATCGCCTATTCGGGTTCCATCCGCAAGGAGATCCGGCCGGGGTGTCGCTCACGGCCCCAAACAATGTGAGCAGGGTTCCCAAGCCCACTATCCAGGTGCCACTTGGTACACCGTGCCACAGTGCCTAGTCTGTCCCAAGCCCACCTGTACTGGGTGCCACTTGGTAGACTACTAACACTACCTACAAACACCAGAAACTAGTTGCAACTCCTGGACAGAGATCAAGTTTATTAATAAGTCGAGAGAGCTTGGAGTGCCCGGAGCCCAATGTGTGGTAGTAACTGTTCATGGATCAAAAACACAGAACTCAGTTCCTAAGGACGGCTTCAATGAGACAACCCACCATGTACTCCTACATGGCCTCTCACCGCTACCTTTACCAAATCGTGTTCACACACTTAGCTCTCAACAGTAGGACATGTTCACACACCTCCAATTCATCCCCGATGAATCAGACCTGACACAACTCTAAGCAATAGCAGGCATGACAAACAAGCATAAATGAGTAGGCACATCAGGGCTCAAACAACTCCTACTCATGCTAGTGGGTTTCATCTATTTACTATGGCAATGACAGGTCATGCAGAGGATAAAGGGGTTCAACTACCGCAGCAAGTAACAGTTGTATTGTTGTTGTCCTAATGCAGTAAAATAGAGCTGGAGCAAGAGAGTGGGATTGTATCGGAATGAACAAGGGGGTTTTGCTTGCCTGGCACTTCTGAAGATAATATAGCTCTTCATCGGTGTCATCGAACTCATCGTCGGAACCACATCTATCGAGAGGGGACAAATACCAGCAAACAAGGAAGAACACAATCAATGCAATGCACAATATGATGCAAGATCATGACATGGCAATATGCTGTGGTTTGAGCTAATGCAACTAGCAGCAAGTTAAATGGAGTTGGTTTGAACACAAGATTCAAATTCAAACTCCCTATGTAGATATTCATATGCCGTTATTTGATTTGCCCTAAACAGTGGTCATAAGTTGTTCTAACATGCATGAAAATGGTACAGATGAATAGATTGGATTTTTCTGATCATTTTTCATATATAACTTATTTCATTTGGAGTTACGGTTGATTTTATATGAATTTTAGAAGTTTTGACTATTTTCTGGAATTCCTGTATAAGAATAATTCCAGTTATTGAATTAATGCGTCAGCATTGCGTCAAGGTGACGTCAGCAGGTCAAAGGCGCCAGCCCAGGTCAAACCTGACGGCTTGGACCCACATGTCAGTGTAACAACTAACTAACAGAGTTAGTTAGCGTTAGGTTAGCACTAACCTAGGTTAATTAGAGCCTGGGCCCACTTGTCAGTGAGACAACTAATTAACTTAGTTAATTAGTGCTAATTAAACTCACACCTAAACTAAATAGGGGCATGGCCCATGCATCAGTGACCCTGGGGGGGGGGGTAAAACCCCAGGTCAAATGGGTCAACCTCGCCAGACTTGGTCCACGGCTCGTCGCCGGCGACGCCAGAGACGGGGGAGGTGCTCGGGAAACGCCCACAGGGCTCGGTTTTGGACGCGGTTTGCGGCTATGGAAAGCTGGGAGTCTCGCGCATCCAAGGGTGGCAATAGCTCGCGCCAGAGTGGACTAAATCAACGGCGGCGGCAACTTTTGCGGCGGCCGGAGTTCGTGCGAGCACGAACTGGACGCGAGGATGAGTTACCGGACAAGCTAGTGGGTGCGGTAGGCTCGTGGGAGCACGCGGAGTGAAGTGGTGTGCTCTGCTGCAAGCTGCAGCGGCTGTGTCCACGGCGGCGATGAGGCACGGCGCCGGCGAGCTTCGGCTCCGATGGAAAAGGCGGCTACGATGAGAAAAACGCCACGGGGTTAGGGGGAAGCGACGGGAAGCTCACAGCGCATCCGATGGAATCGTCGGAGAGCTCGGGGACGGTCCAACGCGGCAGAACAGCAACGACGATCTCCGGTGTTGGAGGTTGAAGATGACGGTGATGGCGGCTCCACAGGGCGTCCGGAGATGCATGGCTTGACGGGGAGGACGAGGGCTACGGCGCGGAGCTTTTGGACTCGTCGGAGAGGCGAGGCCGTGGTGGTGGGCGCGGCAATAGGGGCGGCGGCGACGGTGGCATTCGGCCGTTCGCGGGAGAGAGAAACATAGGAGGGGGGAGGAGCACAGGGAGAGTGAGAGGGAGCTGGACGGCTCTTGGGGTCACGTGGCGCCCTCAAGGGAGGCCGGGGCTAGCAGGCAGGGAGGAGCTGGCCAGGACACGTGCCTGCGCGCGGCAACCACGCGCCCCTGTCCTTCTGTCCAGGGAGGAAGACGACAGGGGGTTGCGGTGGTGGGTTGGGCCAGAACAAGAGCTGGGCCGGCTGTGCTGCAGGTAAGCGCTAGGTAACTTTCTTCTCTCTCTCTCTTTTATTTCTGTTTTTCTATTTTTCTGTAAGTTTGTGGCTTTATTAAAAAATAGTTAGACACCTTCAAAAATCCTGAAAATAATCATAGGATCTGTTTAGATTAATTCCAACAGCCCACACTTATTTCCAGAATTATTTGAGAATTTAAAATATTTACTAGCATTTAAATGCCCAAATGCAAAGTACATATGATTTAATTCAGTGACCAAATATATCATGGAAAAATGTGCAACACCTCTGGTTATGGTTTCTAGCATTTTCTAGAAATGATGAACATTTTTGAAAGCCATTTGGATTTACTGAAAATATTTTTAGGTTGAACCTATTTGAATTCCAATTGGTACTAGTGTTTGGACATCCCCATTTCAAGTTTCTTCAAAGTTTAAACATGATGCACACATGAAGTTAGCCTAGTGTAATGCCAGAAGCTAGGGGTGTGACAACTCACCCCTACTAAACAAGAATCTCGTCCCGAGATTCAGGCGTAGGGTAAGATGAAGGGGAAACGCAACTAACGCAATCTTCACGATCCAGGTTGCACTTCAAATGAATGTTGATTCAATCACCATTTTTGTCTTGTCGTCTTGCTCCGAGAACTCCAGCCAACATGACAACGAGAGGAGAAGGAGACTCTAGAAGGATCGATCTTCTCGAAGATCGAACAACTTAGGATCAGCTCACGGAATGAGACATAGCAACATCTTCGAGCTGAGACACGAAACACACATCTGAAGAAATGGAGTGAGACAGATGACGAAGGTTCGCTAGGTAGACAACAATTCCAGACTTAAGAATGTGGTGATCGGTTGTCAATGTAGCAAGGAGTTGAATTGCCATGATAGCATAACGGGGCACCTTAGGGAAGGTGACTCGTAGGAATATCCCTTAAGTGGCAAAAAGAATTACCTTTGATTCAGAGATCATTGAAACTCTTTATACCAATCTAAGGCAATTCTCGAGTGATCGTTTGGAGGGGTTCGGTAGAATGGCATACCCGGACTTAGAATGGATGATGTGGACTACCTTGTTGAAGGCAACGCAAGGAATGATTTTGCTTACGCGTGCCCTCAAGAACTTGAGCATTTCCATATTCATCAGGGTTTTACCAATATCCGTTCCAAGGATCCTGGCAACACAACATACTACCATGATGAATAGTGATGGATGATGCAGATGCAAAGGAAGATAACACCTTCTCAGATTTGACCTTAGCAATGCCAAGGTCACAAAATCTGGATAATCGACCGAGAGACATTTAGCACTCCGCTTCTAATGTTCTCCTTGATGTGCTAGCTATCACGATCATGCTTAAAAGCATCGACATGGCCATCAAGTAAAGGTCGGACTTTGGGAGCACAAAATCCATAAAGATCAATTCCTAGAATAAGTCATGCGAGATCCTCATGGGAGGTGACCAAACGGCTTAATCAAGATACTACAACAATAGTGCTTCCAGCTAGGTGCGTCCACTTCACTGGAACCTATATCATAGTTCTTGGAAGAGGTTCCAACCATCATATCTGCCTGAGATTCAGATCCGGTTGGTAACAGAATATTTCAGACAACATGTCTGGGAAAGAAGGTTTGCAACACAAATCGACGAGATAACGTTGCGAGATTCTCGGGAAATGAACTACGATAGTAAGGTCCAAAACATGAGCTGGTTCTGCTACACACATGTGAACACACTGTCCCGGACAAGCATGACCACACAGTAGTCTTATAATAAAATACTACCGAGTTCAGGTGGGGAACCATCAACGAGGATAATGAAGTCCTAACATAAGTCATGATTAGCTCTTATGAAGGAACTCCTTCTCCTTGAACAAATCAATCAGTGGCTTGGTGTGCTAGGGAATACATATGGGATGAAGGTTGCAAGTCTCCAAACCACAGAATACTTCGCACATATGCTTGACTAACTTGGGATGATTCCAGAGGAGGCAACATTGACTTTCCCGAATTCACGGCGGCAACTTGCATCAAATGCACATGAATTAGAGAAGGTTACTTCTTTCATCCGAACATATGCTTCATGTACGGGACATGAAGATAATGCTTACAAAAGTTTCCAACACTATCTTGATGTTCAACATGAATCATGGAGGAGACAAAATGCTGCTGATGGGCTCAACAGCAACTCATCGGAATTTCCATATCACTGGATTTTCACCATTATGTGAACAATGTGATAGTATTGGTCAGACCAAAATATGTAATGGTGTATGCTCGAGGGATCAACCACGAGTAAGACAACATTATGAACATCGTTGGTTCTGACTTGATTTGAGGATAGCCCACACTCAAATCAAAGTTTTAACAAGATAATTGATCCAACAACTGATGACGAGGATCAATCAATGAGGATAACATCTTTCTTCGATACACACACACAAGGATATCCCTTTGGAATGAACTGAGTCGGACAAGCTTTTATCTTCCAACTCTCCAAGTTGTTGTTTATCTTAACCAACTAGCTCAGGGTATCCAACACGGATTCTTGGAGAAGGGGTGGTTTACAAGAAACCAACTTGATCACGAGCTCAACATAGCGGTCAGGTGAAAACCTGGTAATACTTCCGAGAAGATATACGGAAAATCACGAACCACCAATATGTCACTAAGCTTGAGAACAATCTTGCTTTTCAGGGCAAGACGATATGGTCAAATAAGTAAGGGATTGGAAAATCCTAACTCATTGATCAAGAGTGCACCAGAAATAAGGACTAGGTAGCACAATCTATCTTAGAATGATGATTCAATATCCAACACGCTAAGAATGAGAATACTGTCCATTTACTACCATGCAACGAAGTTGTTAGGAGTATTGATTTCATACATCACGATTCACTTGTCGGCGTTCCGGTTGCAACAACATGGGGACCGAGAAATGAATAATGATGGAGAGAGTATCACTGTACCCAGAGTTCATAGGATGGTGTGCAATTCCCATGGCATTCTCGATATAAAGATGGTAATACTACAAGGTAGAACAGAACAAAAGCTGGGTTGGCATTTTGATCTGCGAGGTACAACTACTTTGACCCAATCCTGGATGTGGATGAGGTACTGGGGTTTGTTTCTCCTAGTCATTCCGGAATAGAATGGCTTGACGGACCACAAGAATAATAAGCATCGATAACACGAATGCACAATTACTCCTGACTATCAATTGATAGACGAAGATCAGAATACGACTGAAGAGGGACAACTCAAAGGAACATATATCTTTCTGAGTTGTGGATGCATAGATTAGTATGTCGAGCAAAGCTCAACATTTCTTCCGGATAACCCGTGCAGAAGGTAGAACTGGCAGATTCACAATATAGAATGGAGAACTCATCAAGAGCACTCTGGTTGTGATCTTTTGGTTCAAAAGAACTCCTGCCAGGAATGGTTCATGGTATTTGGAAGAAGGAGATACCACGGACCTTGAGGACTATCGCAAAGGTTACTAATATCCTAAAGGTACGAGCAACACTATCAACACGAGATAAATAGAGTGAATCTTGGGTCAAGAACCCAGGGATAGAATGCCTACTAACTAAGTGGCATCACGGGATGCTTTCGAGGATGATGGCCAGAATCATCACACTGGGAATACAAATCATGGCTAGCTTACTAGGTGGTACTCTAAACATCTAGGGTCATAATAATAGCTCCAACATATACGTTGAGGCAATAGAGTACCTCAACTCAGCGTTTAGTGTGGTTAAACTGGCGCAAAGGGACATCGGAAACACGAGGGAGGGATTTGCAAATGCATCAGACTATTTAGAAACCTGGGACGACTCAGACAGCATAACGGTTGTAAATGCTCGAAAAGATTTGAGACATCCTGCAAATGGTGGCATAACCACTCAACATCACCATATCAAGGTTCTGAGACCAGCTATGAACATACGGAAGTAGTAGGAACTGAACCGAGGCTTAAGTCCAACAATTCTATAAGTCTACGGATTAGAAACACGTGATCCTAATAGAAAGAAGAGATAGCCTAGTTCCTTAACCCCGTAGGAAAGATAGGATGACTCAGATCAGAAGGCCATAAGGTATAAGGAGTAAAAAGAGCCTTACGTTCCATCCCACAATCAATTCCCTTATATAACTAAATAATTTCTAGACTCAACTTCAACCAGTTTGGCTTGGTAATCCTACAGGCAGTCAAGCTCTCATACCAAAGCTATCAGGACCCCGACTCAATGCCACATCGATCTAGCATGTAACACCTCATATCACTTTGCGGCCTCACGCACGGTATCCCCACGGGTGTCGCCTTACCTTTGCCCGGGACCGTTTGCGCCTTTTGGCACACGTATATGATAGTGTTGCTAGCATCCATATGATAAGGAGCCCGGGCTGACATGGCTAGTCGTAATCCCAAAGTGGCACAAACTTATAGGGACAGACATCCATGACCCAGCATCGAACGTGTCGGTCATCAGCGAGTGAATCCAGGATGTAGCACTGGGCTAGCAGGACTCCGGTGAACCGGGCTGTAGCGGGCTAACAGGACTCCGGTATTCATCGCGTGACATTTCCCCGTAGGGACAGACACAGGAACGAAGAAGGACACATGCCGGCCAGCCTAAGTGTTCCGGAGCAGTAGCAAGCTACCATGGCTCAAATGGAAGCACTAGGAGACATTTCCCGGTAAGAGAGGCTACTAAGGATAAACAACTAGATAGTCAGATCCTACACATACCAAGCATTTCAATAACATAGACACAATATGCTCGATATGTGCAAATACAACATGGCATCACAACATGACTCTACAACTCAAGTATTTTATTCAATAGGCTCCGAGGAGCGAGATATTACAAACAGGGGTCTCACGACCAAACATTCAGAGCATACAAGTCAAAGCACATGCGGAAGGTTAACATGTCTGAGTACAGACAACTACAAATGAAAAAGGCTGAGAAGCCTGACTATCTACCAGATCCTGCCGAGGGCACAAGATCGTAGCTGAGGTAACAAGCTAAACGTCGAAGTCCACGTGGAACTACTAGCGAGACCGAAGTCTCTCTGCAAAAACATAAAATAGGCAAACGTGAGTACAAATGTACCCAGCAAGACTTACATTAGAACTATCTACATATGCATCATTATCAACAAAGGGGGTGGTGGAGTTTAACCGCAGCAAGCCAGCTTTGACTCAGTGGCTATCCTAAACTACGACTGCAAGTAACTCTTTTGAGCTGGCGCACACGAGTCCACATATTCACCATATCAATACACCACTATAGATCAGCTCATGTCTCCCTACGAGAACGCCATCCATAGCACTCACACTTATCTTGCACATTTTAAAGTATCCACTTTCACTTGTCTATGAACTGTACAGGCAACCCTGAAGTCCTTTACCACGGACACGGCTATTCGAATAGATCATATTAACCCTGCAGAGGTGTACTTCTTCACACACGCTCTCGCCACTTACCGCCATGTACACCTCGTGTATCTCGGCTACCTTCAAGCAGAAGCCTGGCGAGGGAGTCGGCCACGACCTGACTAACCACACAAGTCTCTCGTCCAGGTTTATCGCCTATTCAGGTTCCATCCGCAAGGAGATCCGGCCGGGGTGTCGCTCACGGCACCAAACGATGTGAGCAGGGTTCCCAAGCCCACCATCCGGGTGCCACTTGGTACACCGTGCCACTGTGCCTAGTCTGTCCCAAGCCCACCTGTACTGGGTGCCACTTGGTAGACTACTAACACTACCTACAAACACCAGAAACTAGTTGTAACTCCTGGACAGAGATCAAGTTGATTAATAAGTCAAGAGAGCTTGGAGTGCCCGAAGCCCAATGTGTGGTAGTAACTGTTCATGGATCACAAACACAGAACTCAGTTCCTAAGGACGGCTTCAATGAGACAACCCACCATGTACTCCTACATGGCCTCTCACCGCTACCTTTACCAAATCGTGTTCACACACTTAGCTCTCAACAGTAGGACATGTTCACACACCTCCAATTCATCCCCGATGAATCAGACCTGACACAACTCTAAGCAATAGCAGACATGACAAACAAGCATAAATGAGTAGGCACATCAGGGCTCAAACAACTCCTACTCATGCTAGTGAGTTTCATCTATTTACTGTGGCAATGACAGGTCATGCAGAGGATAAAGGGGTTCAACTACCGCAGCAAGTAACAGTTGTATTGTTGTTGTCCTAATGCAGTAAAATAGAGGAAGAGAGAGAGAGTGGGATTGTATCGGAATGAACAAGGGGGTTTTGCTTGCCTGGCACTTCTGAAGATAATATAGCTCTTCATCGGTGTCATCGAACTCATCGTCCGAACCACATCTATCGAGAGGGGACAAACACCGGCAAACAAGGAAGAACACAATCAATGCAATGCACAATATGATGCATGATCATGACATGGCAATATGCTGTGGTTTGAGCTAATGCAACTAGAAGCAAGTTAAATGGAGTTGGTTTGAACACAAGATTCAAATTCAAACTCCCTATGTAGATATTCATATGCCATTATTTGATTTGCCCTAAACAGTGGTCATAAGTTGTTCTAACATGCATGAAAATGGTACAGATGGATAGATTGGATTTTTCTGATCATTTTTCATATATAACTTATTTCATTTGGAGTTACGGTTGATTTTATATGAATTTTAGAAGTTTTGACTATTTTCTGGAATTTCCTGTATAAGAATAATTCGAGTAATTGAATTAATGCGTCAGCATTGCGTCAGGGTGACGTCAGCAGGTCAAAGGCGCCAGCCCAGGTCAAACCTGATGGCTGGGACCCACATGTCAGTGTAACAACTAACTAACAGAGTTACTTAGCGTTAGGTTAGCATTAACCTAGGTTAATTAGAGCCTGGGCCCACTTGTCAGTGAGACAACTAATTAACTTAGTTAATTAGTGCTAATTAAACTCACACCTAAACTAAATAGGGGCATGGCCCACGCGTCAGTGACCCTGGGGGGGTCAAACCCCAGGTCAAACGGGTCAACCTCGCTAGACTTGGTCCACTGCTCGTCGCCGGCGATGCCAGAGACGGCGGAGGTGCTTGGGAAACGCCCACAGGGCTCGGTTTTGGACGCGGTTTGCGGCTACAGAAAGCTAGGAGTCTCGCGCATCCAAGGGCAGCAACAGCTCGCGCCAGAGTGGACTAAATCGACGGCGGCGGCAACTTTTGCGGCGGCCGGAGTTCGTGCGAGCACGAACTGGACGTGGGGATGAGTTATCGGACGAGCTAGTGGGTGCGGTAGGCTCGTGGGAGCACGCGGAGTGAAGTGGTGTGCTCTGCTGCAAGCTGAAGCGGCTGTGTCCACGGCGGCGATGAGGCACGGCGCCGGCGAGCTTCGGCTCTGATGGAAAAGGCAGCTACGATGAGAAAAACGCCACGGGGTTAGGGGGGAAGCGACGGGAAGCTCACAGCGCATCCGCTGGAATCGTCAGAGAGCTCGGGGACGGTCCCACGCGGCAGAACGGCGACGACGATCTTCGGTGCTGGAGGTTGAAGACGACGGTGATGGCGGCTCCACAGGGCGTCCGGAGACGCACGGCTTGGCGGGGAGGACGAGGGCTATGGCGCGGAGCTTTTGGACTCGTCGGAGAGGCGAGGCCGTGGCGGTGGGCGCAGCAACAGGGGCGGCGGCGACGGTGGCATTCGGCCGTTCGTGGGAGAGAAAAACATAGGAGGGGGAGGAGCACAGGGAGAGTGAGAGGGAGCTGGACGGCTCTTGGGGTCGCGTGGCGCCCTCACGGGAGGCCGGGGCTAGCAGGCAGGGAGGAGCTGGCCAGGACGCGTGCCCGCGCGCGGCAACCACGCGCCCCTGTCCTTCTGTCCAGGGAGGAAGACGACAGGGGGTTGCGGTGGTGGGTTGGGCCAGAACAAGAGCTGGGCCGGCTGTGCTGCAGGTAAGCGCTAGGTAACTTTCTTCTCTCTCTCTCTTTTATTTCTGTTTTTCTATTTTTCTGTAAGTTTGTGGCTTTATTAAAAATAGTTAGACACCTTCAAAAATCCTGAAAATAATCATAGGATCTGTTTAGATTAATTCCAACAGCCCACACTTATTTCCAGAATTATTTGAGCATTTAAAATATTTACTAGCATTTAAATGCCCAAATGCAAAGTACATATGATTTAATTCAGTGACCAAATATATCATGGAAAAATGTGCAACACCTCTGGTTATGGTTTCTAGCATTTTCTAGAAATGATGAACATTTTTGAAAGCCATTTGGATTTATTGAAAATATTTTTAGGTTGAACCTATTTGAATTCCAATTGGTACTAGGGTTTGGACATCCCCATTTCAAGTTTCTTCAAAGTTTAAACATGATGCACACATGAAGTTAGCCTAGTGCAATGCCAGAAGCTAGGGATGTGACAACGTCGCACCCCAACATGGTTGGTCCGGCACGCTGCTCAAGCGGGAATGCGTGCGGTGTTGCATTTTCACTTACAAGTGGGACCACAGTTAAGCAAACCGACTATCGGTAAACCCCCACCCCGCCCACCGCGCGATGGCTGAGAAAACAGGAGGGAGAAGAGATGGTTGTAGCATGGACTCCAAGAAAATTGGTGTAGGATGGGACTCGTGTGGGTGGCATGTGCCGTACTGCTAGACGTGAATGCTAGTTATGGCCCATGCCACCCCACTATATCGAGCCTATATCGAGGTACGTAGAACAAATTTCCTACAGTCCGTGCTCAGCCCTCCTCTATCGCTCTTCTCAGCCAGCCAGCGGACGCGCGAAGCCCATCGTCTGTTTGCTCACATGCGGTCCCACATTTCAGTGAAAACGCAAGCGGACCCACTGAACCTGCACATCTTTCACCTCGACGTGCTGGTGATGAAAAACAAATCCAAGAAAGATCTCCGGTGGCCGCTTTTGGAGTTACTCAAGAGTAGTAAGATTCTATTTACAGTTTAACTCAAGATGCACATCTCGTGGCTTCAACTACCACTCTATTTTCTTTCATGACACGACATGCATGCTGGATGTCCCACGTATCGGCCAAAGGAGGAAGAACCCGACCAAATCTTCGGTTGTGCTCTCGGATTAGACTAGTTGTGCTAACTTAAAAATTTTATTGTGTACTTCCTCCGTTCCAAAATACTTGACTTCCATTTGTCCAAAAATGGATGTAGCTATATACTAAAACATGTCTAGATACATATATATTTTGACAAATAGAAGGCATGTATTGTGCAACGGAGGGAGTAGAATGGATGCAAGTTTTTGTATTGGGAAGAAGAGTACATCCATATATTGATAGAGCGCAATTTATTAGATGTTCCATCAATTTTAGCTAGCATAGAGGCTATAGATGAGATTAGTGCAGTTGTTGATACTCCTACTAGAATAGAGGCTAGACATGAGACTAGTTGCGAGGAAGCAACGTCTACTTCTTTACACTCGAAGAAGAAAGAAGCACGCAAGAACGAGCCTCCGCAGATCAACAATGAATGCATCGAGAAGGCACTAATCCAACTTACAGGAGTAGTAAAATGTATTCTTGTGGCTCTTGTTTTCTTTGGTCTTGCTTTTCTAGTCAAAATTGTCATTGGAGTTCGTGCAAAAGGGAGGTCTGTTTGGGGTCGTGCGTTGCAGTTGGCCTTACAAGTGGGACCGTAGTTAAGGAAACCGACTATCGGGAAACCCCCACCTCGCCTGCCACGCGATGGCTGAGTTAGAGAAACGATGAGGTTGAAGAGATTGCTCTAGCACGGACTCCAAGAAATATGGTGTCAGATGGAAGTCGTGCTGGTGGCGTGTGCCGTACTCCTGGACGTGAATGCTTGTTCTGGCCCATGCCACCCTACTACTCCTACTACTTACTATATAGTACTACTAGTATCGAGGATTCGAGGTGCTGGTTACGTAGTATAGTATGGCTACAATAAAAACACCCACACGACGCATGAAGCATGTGAAGCTAGTACAAATAGTGTACTACTATTGTTGATTGGCCTCATCTGATAACCTGTTGCAATGCATGTACAATTATGTATTCGGAAAATATTTTTTTCCTCGTCGCACCACTCACAAACAGAAGCGACTCGAAAGCCATTCATAAATTTAGTAATTTTATCATAGGCATATCATTTTATTACATACAACAAGTCATCAACCCACATCGACAATGAGGATACATTATAAATACTAAAGTTTTCACCATACAACAAATAACAAGCAATGAAATGAACTTCAACTCAACCATTCCTCGGTGTTGGAAACGCTTGCTTTGAACCACAAGTGATTCTCTGGGACGGGCCATCCATTGTCGATCTGGAGACCAACGCAGGACTGATCATCCAGGCTGAAGCGGCCTACTATATCAGTACCAGGGTAGGGAACCACCCAAATGTCCGAGGTATGGACACAGTTGCTTCTCATAAATGGTAGTAACGTTGTGTCAACAGCAGTTGGATCACCTTTCACCATCATTGGATAGTTTTGTCCAAGGAAGAGCGAGTTTTCTCCAAGACTATCAATTCTGTACCAGGGAGAAGGAGTTGGCGCTAGCACACTAGTATCCATCCCGAATACCATGCAACGGGTGTTGGAATAGGTTCGGAGAGTGCGACCATGGGAGAGTACACCTGCTTCCTTAGCAGTAACATCATCAATGGGCTGTATACACACGAGAAGAGGTGATCCATCGGAATTAGTTGCCAAGCACCAAAGAGTATATGGGCGCTGCTCATCCTCATGCTCGTGATCATCACCATCGTCATCTCCCCCTTGGTTATAAAAATCTTCAAGTGTAGGTGGTGGAATGTTCACAGGACCTTGGAAACACAACAAGAAGGTTAATTAGTAAAGGGAAACTTGCTAACCCGCATGCATGTGGATGAAACAATTATAATTACGGTGGAAGACAAACGTACAGAAACAACGAGGATGCCATGCAAAAAAAGTGCCATGAGTGGTGGCAGCAAACACAAGGCCCTCGTATTGAATTGCATCACAGTACTCATCCGTGTACAGAAACTGATTTTTGAGCAATATCCATCCAGTCAAACCACCAAGGACGGCAACAAGCTTGTCGAAGATAGCAACAACTTCATAGTTGTTGTAATTCCAAGAGCGGTTGGGAACTCAAGAAATTTCTATCTTCCGTAGAAGACAGTCACCATGATTGTATTTGAACGTGCATACAATACTAGTGTGCTCAACCTCTGGGCAGTCTGCTGAGATTTTGGAAGTGGAACCCGATCACGAGTGTGCACATTCACAAGTTCCCACTCGCAGTTGGACCCAGTGTAAACAACCCAATCTCCATTTGCGCCTGCCCAAGCCTTGCCCTTAAGCGATGGCATCTTAACATCATACGCATCATTATCAAGCGGCATCAACTTGCACAGGGCGAGGCCTCCGTCGTGACGGCGCCAGTCATCAGGGTCACGGCAAAGAACATAGGGGAGATCAAACCGCTCCTTGACTCTTGGGTTCCTTGTAATGATGTTATTAGTTGAGTCGAGAATGGGCTTGAACGAACCTGCCATGCTAGCCGAGGTGATGACGTCGCACCGATCAATGAGTTCCTCCACCACGTCATCTTTCAGATCGGGGCAAGAATAACGGGGTCGTTTCCGTCCTGTTCCCTCCATGGAGAAGACGATCGAACAATGGCAGAAGAAAGGGTGAAGGGCTGAAGGAAAATGGAGGAGGGAGAGAAAGAGCGTGCGACAGCAGTTCCAAATCGAGAGGGAAAGGCGAAGAGTCGGTGTACGGTTGCCAGTTTGCCACGGTTCACGAAGGGGTGTCCCGGCCTACACGTTGGTTCGGAAATACTCCTACTACTCGCCATCGTCTCACTGATATGTTAGAACGGGACCACATGTCAACGAAACATGGTGTGTAATTTCTCGTGCAAAATGCGATCTGGCCGCGTTGGCCCGAGGTGCCGCATTAGTTGTTGACCTTTATTTTTTTAATGGCGTGTTGTTCAGTTTCGAAGAACGACTAACTGGTACTGTATGCAGAGAAAATATAAACTACTCTACCACTACTCCACCTCCAGTACTAGTAGTATAAAAAAGATATATAGGCTGGAGCTTCGGCGCTTTGTTGCCAAGGGCTACCCACTTGCTTCTCACAATAGCACCCTCTCTCTAGATCTAAAAAAGATGGCCCCTCTCTCCCTCCTCACTGGTGGTCACAGATCCGCCGGGGAAGAAAAGGACGTGCAGCGTTGATGCACTCGTCAGTGGCGAGCGAGGTCACGCACTGACGACAAGGTCGTCCTCTCAGACCTAGCACCCGCGCGAGATGGCCTTCGTCCCCAAGCTCGCTGCCGTAGTTTGTGCGGAGGACGACGACCACGAGCGAAGCCACTTCCCGCCGACCCTCAGGTATGCTACCTCTTTTTGAACCATACCCTTGTTCTATTGCCCCATCAGGCACGTCATTGCATGTGGATCTTTTTCCACTCCACCATCTTCCCAATTTGTTATCCTCTGCTGTGCTGGCCACATAGACGAAAACCATAATTTGCACTATTAAAGGAAACCCTACTTCATGCAGACTAATCCATGTATGGGTTGAATAAGGAAAGGAAGGGAGACTGTACTGTCCAAGAGAGTAGGCATCAAACCCGCATCTAGGTTGAAAAGGGGAAAATCGATAGCTAAGGAACGAGTCTCGTGTCTCTTGGTTGAAGAAGGGTAGAAAGGCATGACAACGCAATAGAGAATGACCAGGTCGATCGGTTTGTTGTCCTCACATAGGAAAAAGGTGGCTAAAGAGAACAAAAATGGGACGTAATCCACATATGCTGCCTGGATATTTGTTGCTCTGGGCAACTAAGGGAGTCCCGGACTAGGGGGTGTCCGGATAGCCAAACTATCATCATCGGCCGGACTCCAAGACTATGAAGATACAAGATTGAAGACTTCGTCCCGTGTCCGGATGGGACTTTCCTTGGCGTGGAAGGCAAGGTTGGCGATACGGATATGTAGATCTCCTACCTTTGTAACCGACTTTGTGTAACCCTAGCCCTCTCCAGTGTCTATATAAACCGGATGGCTGTAGTCCATAGGATGAACAACAATCATACCATAGGCTAGCTTCTAGGGTTTAGCCTCCTTGATCTCGTGGTAGATCTACTCTTGTAACACACATCATCAATATTAATCAAGCAGGACGTAGGGTTTTACCTCCATCAATAGGGCCCAAACCTGGGCAAAAACATCGTGTCCCTTGTCTCCTCTTACCATCCGCCTAGACGCACAATTCGGGACCCCCTACCCGAGATCCGCCGGTTTTGACACCGACATTGGTGCTTTCATTGAGAGTTCCTCTGTGCCGTCACCATCAGGAAGGATGCCTTTCCCCGTCTTTAAAGACGGCGCCGTCGTCAAGGGAGCTTTGGCCGCCGGCCAGACTATCCGGCTAGGCGGTTTTCTCATGACCGCCTGTTCGGCCACCGCCCCGGCAATGACCTCTCAAGTCATTAAAAGCAATCTTCACGTCAGCTCGGAATTCGCCGAGCAGCCAGATCTGATTGAGCTCTCCTCCATAAACGAGCTCTTGGATCGCATCGCCGCCCTAGGAGTCGCTACCGACTATGGTCAGATTGGGCTTAAAACCGATCTGAGAGAAATTAACTCTCCCCAGGTTACCCACCATGTTGTCGTGGTAGAGGAATAATGCGGCGACTCTTCTTCTATGTTCAAATCCAACTATGTCCGGATTCTGGATCCCTCCATGTCGGATTCCCGCGGAAGGACGGGCGCTAATCAAATACTGAACCTAAAGTCAGGCATCGGACCAGATCTGTTGGAAAGTGCTCAGCAAACCAAGCTTCCGAATCCGGAAGCATCTTGGCCTTTGAGCCTCAGATCGGGCGGGGTTCTGAACTTAATTCCACCCGCCCACCCAAACATAAGCGATCTATCTCAAATACGGCAAGAGCATGATGAAACAGTACATCATTACTGGGCCAGATTCCTCCTGGTTATGAATAGGATAAAGGACTACCGTGAAGTAAGCGCGATCTCAATCTTCTGCAACAATTGCACGAACAAGGGAATCATAAACGCCATCAGTCGTCGCGAAGTTTCACGCTTCGCCGACCTAGCGACCATTGTACAAAAATACTGCGCAATGGAGAGTGCCTGGAAAACCGAAACCATGTTTTGGGACAATCCGGCCCGGAATAAAACCCCAGTCCGAAATGAAAGGGTGCGTCATACTCAAGCACCTGGGTTAAAAACCAAAAAGCAAAAACCCCCTAAAGGGTATGAAACCGTACTAGAGGGATGGCTCAACGAACCCCACAAAGACGGCCTCCATTGGGGCACAATTAAGTCCTGATGTCGAAGCCGCACTACGAGAATTCCTTCGGGAAAATTGGGACATTTTTGCCTGGCACCCTTCAGACATGCCAGGAATCCCACGAAGACTGGCAGAGCACAACCTAAATATCCTAAAAGGATTCAAGCCAGTCAAACAAGCTCTTCGGCAATTTTCCGAACCCAAAAGACAAGCAATGGGAGAGGAGCTAGCCAAACTCTTAGAAGCCAGATTCATCACAGATATAAAACATCCGGACTGGCTAGCCAATCTAGTAATGGTACCAAAAAAGGACAATTCATGGCGCCTCTGCGTCGATTTTAAAGACCTTAACAAGGCCTGTCCAAAGGACCCTTTCCCCCTCCCTCGCATCAACCAAATCATCGATGCTACCGCAGGGCACGATTCATTGTGCTTCCTCGACGCATACTCCGGATACCATCAAATCAAGATGGAGGAGAAAGACCAGGCTGCAACGGCATTCATTACTCCATATGGGCCATTCTGCTTCAACACAATACCCTTCGGACTCAAAAACGCCGGCGCAACATATCAGCGCATGATTCAAACATGTCTGGCTACCCAGATAGGCAAAACAGTAGAGACATACATAGACGATGTGGTCGTCAAGACCAAACACGTCGAAACTCTAGTAGAAGACTTGAGGGTGACATTCGACAACCTCCGAGCATATGACATTAAGCTCAATCCGGAAAAATGCGTCTTCGGTGTACCAGCCGGAAAGCTCTTGGGCTTCATCGTATCCGGTAGAGGAATTGAAGCAAACCCGGCCAAAATCCGAGCTCTGTCACAATTGGATATTCCAAAAGACCTCAAGCAAATACAAAAACTAACCGGATGCGTAGCGGCCTTGAGTCGCTTCATCTCCCATTTGGGAGAAAAGGCTCTGCCCCTCTACCGCCTCCTCCGGCGCACCGAACATTTCGAATGGACGGATGCTGCCACAACCGGACTCGAAGAAATAAAGGCCATACTGGCAACAAATCCGGTCCTGGCCGCGCCCAACCTGGGCGAACCTATGTTATTATATATCGCAGTAACACATCAAGTTGTCAGCGCGGTACTCGTCGTCGAGCGAGAGACAGAAGGGCACAGATTCCCTCTTCAAAAACCAGTGTACTACGTATCCACTGTTCTAACTCCATGCAAGTCCCGGTACCCACATTATCAAAAGATACCATATGCGGTGTTCATGGCATCCCGGAAGCTGCGACACCACTTTCAAGAGTGTTTCATAACGGTGGCCTCCGAAGTACCTCTCAACGATATTATAAACAATCGCGACGCAACGGGCAGGATTGCAAAATGGGCTATTGAGCTCTTACCATTTGACATAACCTATAAACCACGGCGAGCTATAAAGTCACAGGTTCTGGCTGACTTCATCGCCGAATGGACCGAAGCCGAACTCCCTAAAGAGTACGGCGCATACTCCAATTGGATCATGCATTTCGACGGATCCAAAATGTTGGCTGGCTTGGGGGCTGGTGTCGTCCTGACGTCCCCAACTGGAGACACAATCCAACACGTACTTCAAATAATGTACATGGACTCCAACAACGCAGCCGAATACGAGGCCCTTCTACATGGCCTCCGGATGGCAATCTCCATGGGCATTCAACGCCTAGAGGTGCGCGGGGATTCAAACCTTGCAATATCCCAAGTAAATGGAGACTTTGATGCCAAAGATCCAAAAATGGCAGCTTACCGCAACGCCATCCTAAAAATGTCAGCTCGGTTCGAAGGACTCGAATTCCACCATGTAGCCCGGGATAATAACCAGGCAGCAGACGTGTTAGCACGCATCAGCGTGAAACGAGACACCGTCCCTCCAAACATCTTCCTGGAACGGCTCTTTAAGCCATCCATGTTATGGGAAGAGGAGTCCGGAAATAACGATCCGGAGCCAGCTGCGTCACCTAACTCAGACCATTCTGACACAATCGGCGGCTCAGCCAATGAAATAACACCTTCAGCTCACGAAATAATGGCAGTAATTGCCCCGTGGACAGAGCCATTCCTAGCCTACTTAATTTGGCAGGAACTTCCCGAAGACCAAAATAAGGCCCGCTGCATAGTTCGGCGATCTAAAGCCTACAAGGTCCATGAGGGAGAACTTTATAAGAAAAGCACAACCGGAGTCCTTCAAAGGTGTATCTCCGAAGAGGAAGGGCGAAATCTCTTGGCTGAAATTCACGCCGGACTCGACGGGCACCACGCTGCAGCCCGGGCCCTTGTAGGCAAGGCCTTCCGTACAGGATTTTATTGGCCGACAGCCCAGGCAGATGCTCAGGACTTAGTCCAACGATGCGTCGGTTGCCAGCTCTTTGCTAATCAGAGCCACATGCCACCCACCGCCCTCAAAACTATACCCATTACCTGGCCGTTCGCGGTCTGGGGGCTTGACATGGTTGGACCCCTTAAAGGGGGAACCCACAAGCACAAATACTTATTGGTCATGGTGGACAAATTCACCAAATGGATTGAGGCCAAGCCGGTTAAAACGGCAGAATCCGAACCGGTGATAGACTTCATATCCGGGGTAGTACACCGTTTTGGCGTCCCCCACAGCATCATCACTGATAACGGCACGAACTTCACGGCTGACGAGGTTAAACTCTGGTGCAGAAACATGGGCATCAAGCTCGATTACGCTTCAGTCTATCACCCCCAAACTAACGGTCAAGTCGAGCGAGCAAATGGTCTAATCATGAGGGGCATCAAACGCAGACTAGTGCGGTCCCTCAAGGAATCTAACACGCACTGGGTAGAGGAGCTTGACTCCGTACTCTGGGGGCTACGGACCACGCCAAACCGAACTACTGGATTCACACCATTTTTCATGGTATATGGCGCAGAGGCAGTTCTGCCCTGCGATATAATTCATGAGTCACCTCGTGTGCGCATGTACGAAGAAAGAGAAGCCGAGTTGGATCGGCAGGATAGTTTGGACGCCTTAGAGGAGGAGCGGGACGTGGCAAAGGCTCGTTCCGCATTTTATCAGCAGCAGCCTCGAAGATATCAAAGCAGAGAAGTACGGGCCAAAACTTACAATGTTGGCGAACTCGTTCTACGCCTGCCGGACAAGAAAAAGGACAAACTTAAGCCCAAGTGGGAAGGTCCCTTCATCATCGACCAAGTCCTGACCGGCGGAGCATACCGTCTACGTAAAGCATCTAACAACCGACTCAAGCCGAACCCATGGAACGCAGCCCGTCTCTGAAGATTCTACGCCTAAACGCCGGACTCAGAGTTCGTCTCACTCCCCCATCCACCTTTTTATATTTTTTACTGTCTCTTGTCCCCCTCCTTCTTCCCACTTTTTTTCAATACCTTTTATAGGCTGATTTGCGCTTTGTTCGCACACACTTGATGTGCTCCTAGCACTCATTATACCTGGGGGCTTCTTTAACAGAAGCTTATTCATACGGGCTTCATGCCCAATACATGTGTCATACTTCCGCATGTACCTTTTATTCACCATTATATGCATCGATATGACTTAAGTTTTGGCCAAGCTGGGTTGCCTGGCTCCTGTGCTTACCCCTACGTTCCTGATTGTTCGGCTAGGAGGTAAAGGGAGCACCTCTGTGATTGTTACTGTCGGGTCAGCCCGATGTGTACCTCATACTGGGTGAAGCCGAAAGCTAGCGTTCTTAAGAGAATATTCGGTCGGTGACTTGAAAGATGATTTATTACTTACTTATTTATCTGCCCCCAGATGCTTTTTCTGCTATTTTTGCAGTCCGGCATTGCACTTTAGGGCATGCCTCCCAGGGAAAGGAACCCTTAACGGAACTATTCTCCCTGGAAGATGTTTCTTACTAACCATGTAATATAACATAACTAGTTGGGCACTTGTCTGATAAAGCAATTATGACCCCGATGCCTTGTCTCCATGCATGCCCCGGTTCTTTTATAACCGTAAGGGTATTCGGACACACTCCGGACTGTTGGGTCCCGAGGTTGAAGCGAAACGGTCCGCAAAGACAAACGATCTACAATCCGGCTAGAAGGCATTTTACATGTTATTTCAAATTACATCGTCAAACCGACTGATTGTACTCCTCCTCAATCCCATCTAACAGGCTGTCTAATTTACAGTCCTGTTGGGAATATTTCGCGGCCAGTTCTACTTGGACGTACATCAAGCTCACAGGGATCTCCTTCCCATCAGGCCCCGCGGGTCCGACCTCGGCCATGTGGTTTGGGTCAGCCTTCGGGTAGCGCGTCTTCACCATGGCCCAGGCCTCCCTGGCGCCCTGACGGCAGGCCGATATCTTCCACAAACGAAGGCGTCGTCGTGCTCCCTGAAGCTTCTCAGCAAGCTCACCAAGGCCCTCGGGTAGGGAGACGGATGGCCATAAAGCCTGAACGACGCCACTCATCGCCTGCCGAACACGTTCGAGCAATTGCACCAGCTCGGGAAGTTGGTCACCCGTTGACCCAAGCATTTCCTCCGCAGGGCGACCTGTGAGTACACCTAAAGACATATTTCTGTCAATCGACTTCCTCGCCGAATTCTTCTTTTCAAAGGAATTTTCTCAAGCACTTACTATAAATGCCGCAACGAAGCTGCTGATTCTCCTTCACGGAGCCAGACAGCTGGGCCCGAACACCTTTCAGCTTTTCTCCTAGCTGGGTGTGGGCATCTTGGAGCTTATTTCTCTCCTGCTGCACCTTCATAAGCACCCTCTCGCCAGCCTTTAGCTGACGCAGTAGTTGTTGCTTGTCCGGATCTAGTCCGGCGCCCTCTGCAATATTATTGTCAGATTCACGCCGCACTTTGTTAATTAATTATCTTTTCAAAGTATGTCTTACCAGCGGGGGTCTCTGTGGATCCCCCTGTGGCGGCCAGTGCATCCTCAAGTTGGGCCTTGCACTCTTGGAGCTCCTGGGACAGATGGGTATTCTTCTCTGTAAGATCCTGCATAAAAATTGATCCTTAAATCAGTTATTTTAACTATTTTAGGTCTCGGGGGCTACTGGCATATATAACTATTAAAATTACTTACCTGTATGTCTTTCACATACTGCTCCGTGGTTCTGGTTAACCCATCTTGAGCGGCACAGAGGTGCGCGTTTCCTGCATCAAAGGCATTTAACGCCTCTGGGGAGAAACACGCGTCACGAAGAACTGTCCGGCGACGCCTGTGATTCATGGCGCTCTCCACCTCAGACCGGGTGGCGGACAGCCTGTCGGCATCCTCCGTCGGAGGAGCGTTCGGCTCATGCCTTGTATTCGCCTCCCCTCCCGGGCCATGCGTTGGAGCATGGCTGGCGGAGGCTTGATTGGCAACCTCTCCGGACACTGTCCAGCGAGTGCTCTTTCTGGAAAAGTTATGAGCATTAATATACCTCCTGGGGATCCTTCCCTTAAAAATAGCGGTGCTCCGTACCGTTGCGGCGATGTTTCGGTTCGCGTCGCACTCCTCTTCCGCCCGCTGGGCCGGACTGACCCTTGTTGGCCGGCCACCGCGGGTTCGGCTTCCCGCCTTAAACGCACCTCCTGCGATGCACCATCAGTATGGGATGGTCAAAATTGAGTGCGGATCAAATGATGGTGTCAAGACCTCGGTCGTAGTCACCTGGGAGGCCGGAAACAAACCGGGGTAGTCAGCCGTAATGGCGACTAGGGCATTGTCCATGCTAAGTTGGTGGAACACCCCGTCAATCAGCTCCACCTTTATGTCCAGATCCTCTTCGGAGGTCGGATCAAGGGATCGGTCCAGATCCTCGGGTTGTGGAGTTAGGCTTCGTATGCCTTCCACATCCCGGCGCAGCTCCTGCGTCGAAATCACAGAGTAAGATACTTGACTTTGAAAGTATGGATCGGGTAGATGAACATCCGCTTACCCAGCTCCGAGGGTTATTCATAGAGAATCCATTCAACGGATTCGTGCAGAGGAATTCCTCCTCCTCTCCCTTGTACAAGCCGGACAGGATCTTTGCCAGATCGGCTTCCGAGCCTGGCCCTTTGCGGCCATGACGGGTGGCATCATCTTCCCCGTTGAAATCCCACATAGGGTGGCCCCTATATTGGAGTGGCTGCACCCCTCGCATAATGCATGTGGCCATGGCTCCAATCATGGTCAATTCGGAGTGGGCCAGCAATCTAATCCGGCCCATCAGATAATGGACGCTCCTATCATCTTCCCGTTGAGGGCTCCGCGGGCGCCAACTCAGGCGTTTCTTCAAGGGAGCATTGCTGAACTCCAGGAGGCCGATCCAAACTGGATCCGGCAGAGGTGCATCCTCCATGTAGAACCATTCCGAAGGCCAGTCTTCGGACGCCTTCTTCGGGGGGGCGGATAGATATCCGGTCCCGGCGATGCGCCATATTTCGGCTCCGCCCACTTGATATATCGACCCCTCATGAGAACGGGGTACGAGGCAAAACAATCTCTTCCACAGCGCAAAATGGGGCTCGATGCCCAAGAACAGCTTGCAAAGAGCTACGAAGCCCGCGATGTGCAAAATGGAGGCGGGCGTGAGGTGGTGAAGCTGGAGTCCGTAGAACTCTAGGAGACCCCGGAGAAACGGATGTATGGGAAATCCGAGTCCCCTTATTAGATAGGGGACAAAGCATACCCGCTCCCCTTTGGAAGGGTTGGGGACGCTCTCCTCCTGCTTTCCACCCTTGTAGGTGGCTAGTCCGACTCGAACCGGAACCATGAAAGCTGGGGGAAGATATCCCTCGGTTTGGAGTGCCACTAGCTCGCTGTGTGGAACTGAGCATCTCCCACAATCTCCTGGCTTAGGGCTGGGAGCGCGAGAGGAGGAGCCGCATCGACTATCCATGATGGAATGGATTTTTGTCAGAGGCGCTTCGATGAGAACTTGCGGATGGAGGATGGTGTGAGCTGGATCTAGATCCTCGCCTCTCTTATAGGCGGCTCGTTCGCACGGCTAGGGGGTAAAATGTAAAAACACTCCAGCCTTTCGCATTCATACGACACGTGGAAGAAGGCCATTATTGGGCGTAGAAGCCAAGGAGCGCAACATTTATAAGGAAGTCGGACACTATTCGACGGGAACATGAAGTTTGAAGGAGAACCCGCCTTACAACGCCGAAGACAATATACGCGCCGGACTCGTCATCGCTGAAGCCCGGTTCGGGGGCTACTGAGGGAGTCCCGGACTAGGGGGTGTCCGGATAGCCGAACTATCATCATCGGCCAAACTCCAAGACTATGAAGATACAAGATTGAAGACTTCGTCCCGTGTCCGTATGGGACTTTCCTTGGCGTGGAAGGCAAGGTTGGCGATACGGATATGTAGATCTCCTACCTTTGTAACCGACTTTGTGTAACCCTAGCCCTCTCCGGTGTCTATATAAACCGGATGGCTGTAGTCCATAGGACGAACAACAATCATACCATAGGCTAGCTTCTAGGGTTTAGCCTCCTTGATCTCGTGGTAGATCTACTCTTGTAACACACATCATCAATATTAATCAAGCAGGACGTAGGGTTTTACCTCCATCGAGAGGGCCCGAACCTGGGTAAAAACATCGTGTCCCTTGTCTCCTGTTACCATCCGCCTAGACGCACAGTTCGGGACCCCCTACCTGAGATCCGCCGGTTTTGACACCGACAGCAACCATACCTCCCTCACCACTCTGCGTCCGTCGAGGTACATCGTACGGGTGCACCCACTGTCCAAATGGGCCTCCCATGCTCTTATTGCCACTTTTTTGGTGTTAGTATAATGCCAACAGTCAAGTCAAGCAATGCTACTGCTAAAGTGATGCCACGTTTAACTAATGCCGCTCTCAGTCTAATGCCACCGATAAGTTTAAGCAATACCAACGATGAAACTTGTTACTACCTTCAGATTTTTGCACTGTTAATGCTTATAGATTACATACCTCACTTTCATGAGATAAGTTAAATTTTTTGTACAGTGTCACCAAAATGCCAAGGCGCTGATGTCATTTTATTTTGGTTAAACTGCACAGACAATTATGAAGACAAGAGGAAAGGTCAAGAGTGGGCACCTCCTCCTCCGGCTGTTCTCTTGATTCGGTCGATCAAGTTTTTATGTTTTATCGATTATCAAGATTGGGATAGCAATTTTTAAGGTCCCCCCAAGTTCGAAATGATATTTACCTTGGAGGTACATGGTTTGCAATTTTTTTATACTGTCATTAGTTAATAATGCTAGTTACCTTCAGACTTCTGTATTTGGTTTAATGCTCATGCACAGCTAGTATACCAATGCTGAAACTTGTTACCTTTACATTTTGTATTGTTAATTCTTATAGAAACCTTCCAATGCTAGAGTTTATTGAAATTTGTTCAGTAAAACCATTGTACTGTATCCTATAATAAACTAACTACTCTGCTGTTGCACTAGCCACTGGATTAGTGTATATTTGTAGTATTCGAATGGTGTTGCATTAGCGTATGGACAGAAAATAAAGTGTGGCAAGCTTTCCCAGATATGTGCTCAAGAAAACTACTACCTGTTTTTCTAAATACTAGACGTTTGGGTACTTTAAATTGAATTGTGAAAACGTCTTATATTAAGGAATAGAGGGTGTAGAGTTCACTCAAATTATCCAAGTAAAGCTAGTCACACCTTTGTTAAAATTAATGTTCATTATGTTATCGGGCGAGGTCTATATGTTTGTCTCTAATGCCTGTCGACTACATACCCGACATCATGATGTATTGTTAAGTCATTTCCTTTTGTACAGTGTCACTGAATTGTCAAGGAGGTGATGGCATTTTATTTTAGTAGAACTGCACAAAATTTGCTTAAAAGAAGAGGAAAGGTCAGGAATGGCTCAGTTTTTCAGAAAAAACTATGTATGCCTTCCTGACATTGAAAGCACAAGTGCTCCCTAGGTGGTTTTGGTAATTAATGTCAACATATCTCTTGTTGGACTAACACTTTTATCTAGTATATTTTAGATAAGTTCAACAATGGAGTGGCATGGACTAAAGGATTTGGGAACTCCTTCAAGATGCTAAGGACAAAGGATTGGCTCAAGCTTCAAGCTCAAGACTCTTCATTTTACATTTTAGTGGTCCAAGATCACATTGAGTCTATAGGAAAAGCCAATACTATCAAGGAGGGATGAGGTGTTGCTTAATGAGCCTTTTGCTTCATGTGCTTTGTGATATGCTCCAAAACCCTCAGCTACTTTCCCACTTCCACAAATGACCTAAACCCAAAGCCAAATCGGTCACACCGAAACTTCCTATCCGGCGCCACCGATTCCATAAGTCATAGCCACTGCCACAAACCCTAAGCAAATCGGTCTTACCGATAGGGATCTCGGTATCACCGAGATGGGATTGTAATCTCTCTGTGTATGTCCATTATCAAAATCGGTCTCACCGAGTTTGAGCAATCGGTACTACCGAGATTACAATGCAAACTCTCTGGAAACTCACTATCAAAATCGGTCCCACCGAGTTTGTGTAATCGGTTCCACCGAGTCTGCCTGACCAACTCTCTGGAAAGCTTATTACCAAATTGGTCTCACCGAGTTTGTGTAATTGGTCTTACCGAGATTACGTTATGCCCTAACCCTAACTATATCGGTCTCACCGAGTTGCATTTCGGTCCCACCGAAAACCCTAACGGTCACATTATTTGCTAAATCAGTCTGACCGAGTTTAACGATTCGGTCCCACCGAGTTTGGCAAATTGTGTGTAACGGTTAGATTTTGTGTGGAGTCTATATATACCCCTCCACCTCCTCTTCATTCGTGGAGAGAGCCATCAGAATGAACCTACACTTCCAGCATACATTTTCTGAGAGAGAACTACCTACTCATGTGTTGAGGCCAAGATATTCCATTCCTACCATATGAATCTTGATCTCTAGCCTTCCCCAAGTTGCTTTCCACTCAAATCTTCTTTCCATCAGATCCAAAACCTATGAGACAGAGTTGAGTGTTGGGGAGACTATCATTTGAAGCACAAGAGCAAGGAGTTCATCATCAACGCACCATTTGTTACTTCTTGGAGAGTGGTGTCTCCTAGATTGGCTAGGTATCACTTGGGAGCCTCCGACAAGATTGTGGAGTTGAACCAAGGAGTTTGTAAGGGCAAGGAGATCGCCTACTTCGTGAAGATCTACCGCTAGTGAGGCAAGTCCTTTGTGGGCGACGACCATGGTGGGATAGACAAGGTTGCTTCTTCGTGGACCCTTCATGGGTGGAGCCCTCCGTGGACTCGCGCAGCCGTTACCCTTCGTGGGTTGAAGTCTCCATCAACGTGGATGTACGATAGCACCACCTATCGGAACCACGCCAAAAACATCCGTGTCTCCAATTGCGCTTGAATCCTCCAAACCCTTCCCTTTACTTTCTTGCAAGTTGCATGCTTTACTTTCTGCTGCCTATATACTCTTTGCATGCTTGCTTGATATGTATTGTGAATGTTGAAATTGTGCCTAAACTCCACTTAAATTCAAAGGAACTTAAAAACTGCAACTTTGGTACTTAGTGTCTAATC